>NW_024429184.1:42911899-42947271 GCF_017639785.1 Mesocricetus auratus | reverse complement strand
TGCCTTGTTGAACAGGGTTGTTTTGGCTATCCTGGGTCTTTTGTTTTTCCATACAAAATTGATTATTGTTCTTTCAAGGTCTGTGAAGAACTGTGCTGGGATTTTAATGGGGATAGCATTGAATCTGTAGATTGCTTTTGGCAGGATTGCCATTTTTACTACATTGATCCTACCTATCCATGAGCATGGGAGATCTTTCCATTTTCTGAGGGCTTCTTTAATTTCTTTCTTTAAAGATTCAAAGTTCTTACGATACAGGTCTTTCACTTGTTTGGTTAGCGTTACCCCAAGGTATTTTATGTTGTTTGTGGCAATTGTAAAGGGTGATGTTTCTCTGATTTCTCTTTCAGCCCTTTTATCATCTGTATATAGTAGGGCTACTGACTTTCTTGAGTTGATCTTGTAACCTGCCACTTTGCTGAAGGTGTTAATCAGCTGTAAGAGTTCCCTGGTAGAGTTCTTTGGGTCACTGATATAAACTATCATATCGTCTGCAAACAGTGAAAGTTTGACTTCTTCCTTCCCAATTTGTATCCCCTTGATCCCCCTTTGTTGTCGTATGGCTATAGCTAGAACTTCAAGTACCATGTTGAAAAGGTATGGAGAGAGTGGACAGCCTTGTTTTGTTCCTGATTTTAGAGGAATTGCGTTGAGTTTCTGTCCATTTAGTTTGATGTTGGCTGTTGGTTTACTGTATATGGCTTTTATTATGTTTAAGTATGTCCCTGTTATCCCAGATCTCTCCAAGACCTTTATCATGAAGGGATGTTGGATTTTGTCAAAGGCTTTTTCAGCATCTAGTGAGATGATCATGTGATTTTTGTTTTTCAGCTTGTTTATATGGTGGATTACGTTGATGGATTTTCGTATGTTGAACCATCCCTGCATCCCTGGGATGAAACCTACTTGATCGTGGTGAATGATTGTTTTGATGTGTTCTTGGATCCGATTTGCCAGTATTTTATTGAGTATTTTTGCATCAATGTTCATGAGGGATATTGGTCTGAAGTTCTCTTTCTTGGTTGTATCTTTGTGTGGCTTGGGGATCAAGGTTATTGAAGCCTCATAGAAAGAGTTTGGCAAAGACCCTTCTGCTTCTATTGTGTGGAACACTTTGAGAAGAATTGGTATAAGCTGTTCTTTGAATTTGTGGTAGAATTCTGCACTGAGGCCATCTGGACCTGGACTTTTTTTGGTTGGGAGACTTTTGATGACAGCTTCTATTTCCATAGGGGTTATAGGTCTATTTAAATTGCTTATCTGTTCTTGATTTAGTTTTGGCAAATGATAGCTGTCCAGGAAGTCATCCATTTCCTTTAAATTTTCGAATTTTGTGGAGTACAGGTTTTCAAAGTATGACCTAATGATTCTCTGGATTTCCTCAGAGTCTGTTGTTATGTCCCCCTTTTCATTTCTGATTTTGTTAATTTGCGTGTTCACTCTCTGCTGTTTGGTAAGTTTGGACAAAGGTTTGTCTATCTTGTTGATTTTCTCAAAGAACCAACTCTTCGTTGCATTGATTCTTTGTATTGTTTTCCTGGTTTCTACTTTGTTGATTTCAGCCCTCAATTTGATTATTTCTTGGCGTCTACTCCTCCTGGGGGAGTTTGCTTCTTTGTGTTCTAGAGCTTTTAGCTGTGATGTTAATTCTCTGGTATAACTGTTTTCCTGTTTCTTCATGTGAGCACTTAGTGCTATGAACTTCCCCGTAGCACTGCTTTCAAAGTGTCCCATAGGTTTGGGTATGTTGTGTCTTCATTCTCATTGAGTTCGAGGAAGTCTTTAATTTCTTTTTTTATTTCCTCTTTGACCCAGGGATGGTGCAGTTGAGCATTATTCAATTTCCATGAGTTTGTAGGTTTTCTGCACTTTGTGTTGTTGTTGAATTCTAATTTTAAGGCATGGTGGTCTGATAAGATGCATGGAGTTATTCCAATTTTTTTGTAGCTGCTGAGGTTTGATATGTTGCCAAGTATGTGGTCGATTTTTGAGAAGGTTCCATGTGGTGGTGAGAAGAAGGTATATTCTTTTTTATGTGGATGAAATGTTCTATAGATATCTGTTAATCCCAGTTGGGTCATTACTTCTATTAGACCCTTTGCTTCTTTGTTGAGTTCCTGTCTGGTATTCTTGTCTAGTGGTGAGAGTGGTGTGTTGAAATCTCCCACTATAACTGTGTGGGGCTTTAGATGAGATTTAAGTTCTAATAATGTTTCTTTAACGAATGTGGATGCCTTTGTATTGGGGGCATAGATGTTCAGGATAGACACTTCCTCTTGGTGGGTTTCACCTGTGATGAGTATGTAATGACCTCCTTCATCTCTTTTGATTGATTTTATTTTAAAGTCTAGTTTGTTAGATATTAGGATTGCTACCCCTGCTTGTTTCTTGGGTCCATTTGATTGAAAAATTTTTTCCCAACCTTTAACTCTCAAGTAATGTCTGTCTTTGAGGGTGAGGTGTGTTTCTTGTATGCAGCAGAAGGAAGGGTTCTGTCTTCGAATCCATTCTGCTAGTCTGTGTCTTTTTATGGGTGAGTTAAGGCCATTAATATTGAGGGATATTAATGACCATTGATTGCTCATCCTTCTTCGATTTGCGATGGTTGTTGTTGGTGGAATTATGGGTGGAATTTCGCCCCTTTGTTCTTTTGGCTGTTGGTAGAGAGGGATTCTCTAATGCTTATGTTTTTCTGGTTGTAGTTAGCTTCCTTGGGTTGGAGTTTTCCTTCCAAAATTTTCTGTAGGGCTGGGTTAGTGGACACATATTGGTTGAATCTAGTTTTGTCATGGAATATCTTGTTTTCTCCGTCTATAGTGATTGAGAGCTTTGCCGGGTATAGTAGTCTGGGCTGGCATCCATGGTCTCTTAGTGTAGGTAGAATATCTATCCAGGACCTTCTGGCTTTCAGAGTTTCCATGGAGAAATCAGGTGTAATTCTGATAGGTCTGCCTTTATATGTTACTTGACCTTTTTCCTTAGCTGCTCTTAATATTCTTTCTTTATTCTGTATGTTTGGGGTCTTGATTATTATGTGGCGAGGGATTTTTTTTTGTGGTCCACTCTATTTGGTGTTCTGTAGGCTTCTTGTACCTTCATTGGCATGTCTTTCTTAAGGTTGGGAAAGTTTTCTTCTATGATTTTGTTGAATATGCCTTCTGCCCCTTTGAGGTGGATTTCTTCTCCTTCTTCTATACCTATTATTCTTAGGTTTGGTCTTTTCATGGTGTCCCATAATTCCTGGATGTTTTGTGTTAAGGATTTGTTGGATTTAAGGTTTTCTTTGGTTGATAAATCCATTTCTCCTAATGTATCTTCAACACTTGAGATTCTCTCTTCCATCTCTTCTATTCTGTTGGTAATGCTTGTATTGGTAGTGCCTGACTGTTTGTCCAGCTTTTCTATTTTCTGCCTTTCTTCAGATTGTGTTTTTTTTAGTGTCTCTATTTCAGTTTTCAACCCTTGCAGCATTTGCATTGCTTCTTGCAATTTTCTGTTTATCTGTTCGTCCGTTTGTTGCCTTTTATGAATTTTTTGGTTTGTTCTTTCTTCCATTTCTTGCATTTTTTGGTTTGCTTTTTGTTCCATTTCTTGGATTTTGTGCTTTGTTTCTTCTTCCCTTTCCTGCCTTTTTTGGTTTGTTTCTTCCTCCATTTTTTTCATTTTTTGCTTTGTTTTTTCTACCATTTCTTGCATTTTTTGCTTTGTTGCTTCTTCCATTTCCTGCCTTATTTGGTATGTTTCTTCTTCTAATTCTTGCATTTTTTGCTTTGCTTTTTCTTCCATTTCTTGCATTTTTTGCTTCATTTCTTCTTCCATTTCGTGCCGTTTTTGGTTTGTTTTTTCTTCCAATTCTTGCATTTTTTGGTTTGTTTTTTCTTCCATTTCTTGCATTTTTTGGTTTGTTTTTTCTTCCATTTCTTTGAGGGATTTTCCAATATCCTCTTTTAGGGCCTCTATCATTTTCATGAAAGTGCTTTTAAGATCGTTCTCTTCTGCTTCCTTCGCGTTTGAATATTGGGGTCTTGCTGGTGTGGAGTCTCTAGAATCTGGCGGTGTCATATTTGTTTTTCTGTTGCTGACTGTGTTTTTGTATTGTCTCTTTCCCATCTCTTCTTTTAGTGGGTGCAGAAAGAGCCCCTTCCTGGTCTGGGGACCAGAGTTCCCTTTTGGTGGGTGCTAGTAAGTCCAGTAATCTGGTGGTTCTTCTATGCCTTGTCCAAATGCTGGTCCGTGGGTAGAGAAGAAGAACAGGAATCTGGGGCGCTTAGCCTCCTACCTGGTCCCCTGGACCCTATGCTGGGTCCTGTTGTACCTGATCCGGAACAGCTACTCCCCTGGTCTCCCTGGTTCCTGTAGTTTCCTGGTCTCTTTGGTGGGAGAGAAGATCTGGAGTCTGGGGTGCTTGGCTCCCGCCGGGATTGGGAGCTCTGTGCAGTTCCCAGGCGATCTGCAGGCTCTGGAACTCAGGCTGGGAAGCTGGCCTGTTTACCTGATGATGCCAGAGGGACAGCTACTTCCCTGTACTCCCAGCCTCCTCTCCTTTCCTGGAATCGTTGGTGGGAGAGAAGATCTGGAGTCTGGGGTGCTTTGCTCCCGCCGGGATTGGGAGCTCTGTGCAGTTCCCAGGCGATCTGCAGGGTCTGGAACACAGGCCAGGAAGCTGGCCTGTTTACCTGATGCTCCCGCCGGGATTGGGAGCTCTGTGCAGTTCCCAGGCGATCTGCAGGCTCTGGAACACAGGCCGGGAAGCTGGCCTGTTTACCTGATGCTCCCGCCGGGATTGGGAGCTCTGTGCAGTTCCCAGGTGATCTGCAGGCTCTGGAACACAGGCCGGGAAGCTGGCCTGTTTACCTGATGCTCCCGCCGGGATTGGGAGCTCTGTGCAGTTCCCAGGCGATCTGCAGGCTCTGGAACTCAGGCCGGGAAGCTGGCCTGTTTACCTGATGATGCCAGAGGGACAGCTACTTCCCTGTACTCCCAGCCTCCTCTCCTTTCCTGGAATCGTTGGTGGGAGAGAAGATCTGGAGTCTGGGGTGCTTTGCTCCCGCCGGGATTGGGAGCTCTGTGCAGTTCCCAGGCGATCTGCAGGGTCTGGAACACAGGCCGGGAAGCTGGCCTGTTTACCTGATGCTCCCGCCGGGATTGGGAGCTCTGTGCAGTTCCCAGGCGATCTGCAGGCTCTGGAACACAGGCCGGGAAGCTGGCCTGTTTACCTGATGCTCCCGCCGGGATTGGGAGCTCTGTGCAGTTCCCAGGCGATCTGCAGGCTCTGGAACACAGGCCGGGAAGCTGGCCTGTTTACCTGATGCTCCCGCCGGGATTGGGAGCTCTGTGCAGTTCCCAGGCGATCTGCAGGCTCTGGAACTCAGGCCAGGAAGCTGGCCTGTTTACCTGATGATGCCAGAGGGACAGCTACTTCCCTGTACTCCCAGCCTCCTCTCCTTTCCTGGAATCGTTGGTGGGAGAGAAGATCTGGAGTCTGGGGTGCTTTGCTCCCGCCGGGATTGGGAGCTCTGTGCAGTTCCCAGGCGATCTGCAGGCTCTGGAACACAGGCCGGGAAGCTGGCCTGTTTACCTGATGCTCCCGCCGGGATTGGGAGCTCTGTGCAGTTCCCAGGCGATCTGCAGGCTCTGGAACTCAGGCCGGGAAGCTGGCCTGTTTACCTGATGATGCCAGAGGGACAGCTACTTCCCTGTACTCCCAGCCTCCTCTCCTTTCCTGGAATCGTTGGTGGGAGAGAAGATCTGGAGTCTGGGGTGCTTTGCTCCCGCCGGGATTGGGAGCTCTGTGCAGTTCCCAGGCGATCTGCAGGGTCTGGAACACAGGCCGGGAAGCTGGCCTGTTTACCTGATGCTCCCGCCGGGATTGGGAGCTCTGTGCAGTTCCCAGGCGATCTGCAGGCTCTGGAACACAGGCCGGGAAGCTGGCCTGTTTACCTGATGCTCCCGCCGGGATTGGGAGCTCTGTGCAGTTCCCAGGCGATCTGCAGGCTCTGGAACTCAGGCCAGGAAGCTGGCCTGTTTACCTGATGATGCCAGAGGGACAGCTACTTCCCTGTACTCCCAGCCTCCTCTCCTTTCCTGGAATCGTTGGTGGGAGAGAAGATCTGGAGTCTGGGGTGCTTTGCTCCCGCCGGGATTGGGAGCTCTGTGCAGTTCCCAGGCGATCTGCAGGCTCTGGAACACAGGCCGGGAAGCTGGCCTGTTTACCTGATGCTCCCGCCGGGATTGGGAGCTCTGTGCAGTTCCCAGGCGATCTGCAGGCTCTGGAACTCAGGCCGGGAAGCTGGCCTGTTTACCTGATGATGCCAGAGGGACAGCTACTTCCCTGTACTCCCAGCCTCCTCTCCTTTCCTGGAATCGTTGGTGGGAGAGAAGATCTGGAGTCTGGGGTGCTTTGCTCCCGCCGGGATTGGGAGCTCTGTGCAGTTCCCAGGCGATCTGCAGGGTCTGGAACACAGGCCGGGAAGCTGGCCTGTTTACCTGATGCTCCCGCCGGGATTGGGAGCTCTGTGCAGTTCCCAGGCGATCTGCAGGCTCTGGAACACAGGCCGGGAAGCTGGCCTGTTTACCTGATGCTCCCGCCGGGATTGGGAGCTCTGTGCAGTTCCCAGGCGATCTGCAGGCTCTGGAACTCAGGCCAGGAAGCTGGCCTGTTTACCTGATGATGCCAGAGGGACAGCTACTTCCCTGTACTCCCCCTAAGACTCTTTTTTAAAAAGAAATATTCATTATACAATAAGTTGTAGAGAGTTGGTCATGGGGGATCAGGAAGTTGAGTGGGTGGGGGTAGAATAGGGGGAAGAGGGAATCATAGGATAGAAGACAGATCAGGCACCAGAATGACCTCGAGTGATCTAAAGGGATAACACCAATTGGCAAGCTAAGCAATAGTGGAGAGACCACCTCGAATGCCCATTCCTGATAATGAACTTGATGTCTATAACCATCCGGGAGCCTTCATCCTGTGACTGATGGAAGCAGAGGCAAACACACAATTAATCACTGAACTGAACCCGAGGAACCCAGTGACAGAGAGAGAGGAGTGATGAGCAAATTGGCAAAGATTGGGCTGGCAAAACCAGCAGAGACAGCTGATCTGAACAGGGGAGAGCTCTTGGACCCCAGACTGACAGTGGGGAGGCCAGCATGGGACTGATCTGGACTCCCCAAATGTGAGTGTCAGCGAGAAGGCATGGGCAACCTATGGGGCCCTGGGTTGTGGATCAGTGTCTATCCCTGGAATACAAACATTCATCATGTGCCTATACACAAAGAGGGATGCTCTCTCAGCTTGGACTCTTAGGGGAGTGCCTGGACCCTACCCACAGGGAAGTGACAGACTCTAGATATCCCCTATGTGGAAGGATTTGGCAATAGGGTGAGAGGGTGGGGGGGGAAGGGGAGGGCAGGAGGAGGGGAGGGAGAGGGAACTGGGATTGACATGTAAAACAAGCTATTTAAAATTAAAATAAAAAAATGAAAAAAAAATTAAGAAATTCTTAGTAGAGAAGAGGGCTGCCTGCTGAATTCTTAGCTGACTGAGTCTGTGGCCTAGTACTTATGTTGCTATGTACCCTTCCATTTTAAAGTCATGTACACCTATTGGTACATTCAGCTTGGAAAAGGATATTTTCAGCTAATTAACTTTCTAGGCAGACACAGATGCAGGTAATAAGGGTCTTGGGGGAACCCTGCCAACTAGCCGAACATCACTTTCTTGCTTGTGTATAGAGAGGAGAATTGGTCTCACAACAGAATAAACCAGAAGGACCAATTCAAGTGGTCACTTAAGAACAAAAAAATTTTTAGTTGGTTACCATTATGTTTTAAACAGTGAAAAAAAAAGGGGGCCAGCAAGACAATTCAGCAGGTGAAGGCTCCAGCCTCCAGGCACGATATTGGTTTGACCCCAGGGAGCCACGTGATGAAGAAAACTGATCTCCTTTCCCACATCATCATACATGTGCCCTCATGTATGTATGTATGTATGTATGTATGTATGCATGTATATATATATATATAATCATGAAGAAACAGACACATAGTTACATAAATTTAAAACAACTGATTTCATGTATAACAGTTTGGATAGTAGAACCCATGCTAAGCAAATGTTCAACTACGGATCTACCTCTCAGCCATGATTCATTCTTTGTTTTAGTTATAACTTTTCTTTCTTTTTAAAAATATGTGTATGGGTGTCTAATGTGCAAGCATGTCTACACAGAACATGCATGACTGATGCCTATTGAAGGCCAGGAAAGGTCAGCTGATTTCTTGGGAGCTACCATGTGGCTGCTTAGGCTTGAGGCTCAGACCTCTGCAAGAGCAGCTTGTGTTCTTTTTTTTTTAACCTTCATTATATGTATATTTATTTTAAATTGTAGTTACCGTGATACATGAATACAGAGTTCCATTCCAGAGAGTCCTGGCTTGTGAGAGTTCAGAGAGTCAATGCACGTCAGCAGTGTCCTGACAGCTTAAGAGTCTGTATTTTCCATTTTTACCAGAGCTTCCTTATGCTGGAGAAAGATACTAATGATGGTATAGAAAGCACAAGTGATCAAGGGTTCTACTTAAAATCTTCCTCAATCACTTCCAGACCACTTATGCTGAGAGTGGTAATACAGGAGGGAAAAGGAGAGGGGAACACATATTTCCTTTGTCTTTGTTGGTGAAATGCACATATACGAAGAAATAAGAATTGAGCCAGTTTTGTGCTGTCTCCACTCTTCTGGCAAGAATGAAAGACACACATGTACATACACTGTGAAATATAAGCTATGTCATTCAGTGATCTAATACATAAATAAGTAAATGTATTTGTTCTTGTGTTTAAAACTCACATTGCACATTGTAAGGCTAAATAATAAAACTCATGTTAGTGATTTTAGAAATAATGCAGCTTGTGTTCTTACATGCTGTGTTATCTCTCCTATCCGAACTTTTGTTTCTTTCCAAGAAATACGTACTTTTCATCCTTGCTAATCTGATCCTTTAAATCAAAAATTTCAATATAGCAATATCTCATTAATGTTACTGAAAAAATAAAGATGAGATAGAAACAGCATAAAATGTTCCTTTCCCTCAGATATCAAGACTATCTCAGCAATAATGGACCCACCCACAGGAGAGAGAAAGATGGTACCATAATTTGTAAATGTTGATATTGGCTAATTTTCCAGAAATTTCTCCTGGAAGAATAGATAATAATGTTAATGAGATAACTGTCTTTTAGCTGTCACGATAGGGTACAATATTTACATATGCCTTAAACTCTGGGCTTTGAAAAACAAAACATACACATAAATTGTGATGTGTCCATCTCTAGTTAATTTAGTAAGGTAAAAATCCTTTTACATATACATGCATCATTATTCATCTCTACTTGTTCATATGTAAGAGATTTGAACTGTGCAGAAGTCTTGTGGTAGCTCCAAAGCTACCATGGACATCTCCATCTTCAACTTAATATGTCAAACTGCACCAGCTGCTCCCCCTACTGGCAGTGGTGAAATTGCCCAGTAGACTGTTGTCTGCCTTGTCAAACCTACATTAGCCCTATGAGAATGTAAAGGAGGTTTTAAAAGGTCTGGCAACGGATTCCTTTGTTTGAACAGAAAAGTAATCTACACATCACTGTCAAGAGAGCATTGGAAGATGTCAGAAGGCAGGTCATTTCTCTCTGAAGTGCCTTTTCTTTTATTACCAGCTCTATAACAAGATTATTGAAATGATTCAAAAACAGTAGTCATGCCACTGCTATAGAAACCTGTTGAAAGGAAAGAATAAAAGCATTTTATGTGAATGGCTGTCATCTTCCTGTTTAGGGATGTATCTGTTACGTAAGTACATTATATGTGAGTCTGCCTTATTTGAACTGCTCTAATTTGGTTATGCTGATAGGTGCTGTTCCAAATTCATTCTAACAGTATTTTCAGGGAGGGGAGGTCAGTTGCTTTTCAAACTGTAATTTGCAGTTACTCCAGCCAAAGGAATTGCAGCATGATTGAATGAATTTGAGTTCCACACTGTAATTCAGTGTTTGTATTCATCTTAAGTGAAACTCAATTAGAAAAAGAAAACAAAACTATTGCCTTTAGAATATTATATATTTTATATTAAATGAGTGAACAACTGTACCTTTTATATGAGGTATGGGGAATTTCTAAGATTCTTTTATCCTGCTTTTATTTATTGACTATTTGTTTATTGATGGATGTGCACTAATTCAGCATAACTTGTTGAAAGTACTATTTTTGAATATAGGAGAGAGCATGAATGGTAAATAGAAATTGATTAGTTTAAGTGAAAAAAAGCTATCTTGAAACAAACCTAAGCTAAGACCAAGCTTTCAAAGCTAACAATAAGTCCCCATGTCATGGTTTGGGGGCTGGCAGTTCAAGAAGGTCTGCTACAAATTGCAAAGTTAAAATATTCATAGCATGATGAGATTTTTGCATTTATATGTTTATGATTTTTATATCTTTTTTGGTTAATACAGACATCACATATTTTAAAACAGAATCTCACTTTAAAGCAAAACTTGTACATAATTGTCCACATTGACCTCTTATTTATATAGTACAAACATTAAAGAAAATACATTTACTTTGGATGTGTCTTTGTATAATCAAAACTAGCATATTAAATCATGAAAAAAGGAATATTATGATAAAAAACGCTGGCCATTCTTAATGATAGAGGGTTAACAATTTTGTCTGTAAATTTTATCCTACATAATATATAGATTGTATCCACTTAAACTAATTGAACTAATATTTGTGACTTTACATTTAGTTTCCTTAAATATACTTTTATTATTTATAATCTTAAACAACAGGGACTCAAGGATTTTAAATTATGATATACTTTTCTATTTTACTCTCAACAGGAAACCATAAATTTGCAAAGACTTAACATTTTCATTTTCCTTAATTTCAAGTGAGTTACATTATCTGAAACTACTTAAATAGATTTACTAATGCAGAGAAAGAATGCATGTGTTAGTAAAATAAAGACACAATATTTTAAAATGCATATTGAGGAATTCCAGGATCAGGTATCTTGCTAGGTACTGGACAAAGCTTTATTCTTATGGCCCAGTGCTTGTTGTTAAAAATGAGACAGATTGCATTATCTGATATTTATTGTCTAATTGTACACACATAATGTTTGTCTCATGAATGGCAGGAAATTTATATTTCTAGGGAAGAGATAAATAGAAGTCAATTGAATGAAAGTGTGCCAGGGAAGAAAGGGTGTGCTGACACAGTAACTGTCCAAATCCACTTTCTGGAGAGTGGAAAAGAAAGGAACAAAGAGAAGCTTTGTGGATCTACTAAGAGTGTAAGCTTTAGAGGTGGAGCATATATCTTAATTGTTGGAGATGCATTCTATGAAAAATAAGAAGTGATCACAGTTTCTTGCAGTCAGGATGTTTATAAATAAATTAAATAAAAATAGGAGCAGTTAACTGCATTGAATAGCTCTGTTTCTACCTCACCGTCCCTCATTCCTTCCCTCTGTCCTTCCATCCCTCCTGCCCTCCCTTTCTCTCTCTCTGCCCACCACTGCCGTCAGTGCCTGTGTTTGTGTGTGTGTTGTGTATGATGTATGTATACCTGTGATGGGGGATAAGGTCACTCATGGATGTGAAAAGGCCAGAGTTAGAGGTAAAAGGTCTTCCTGAATTACTTCCCAACTTAGTTTTTGAGACAGAGTGTCTCACTGATTTATTGAACACTTCCTGTCCCTGCTCCCCAGCATAGAGGCTACAGAACCCTGCTACCATGCCCTGACTTTACATAGGTATGGCACCTGAACTCAGGCTCTCATGATTATACAGCAAGCACTTTACCCACTGCCTATCATCCATCCCTGAATGAGTTAAGTAGACGAGAGATAGATGAGATACAAACATTGGGAAACAATTTTGAATTGAGTGCATTCTAGTTAAGAGAGTGGCAGGGGAATGCCACTGGGAAGTTTAAAATAAGAGACCAGCTGAGGACTGTGTTTGAAGTAGGGAGTTGATAATGGTGTAGGAGTCTGGATGGACGATACTTGGTGAGCAAATACATTGAAATATAGAGGAATAGAACACCCTCGTGGATTTTGGAAGAACAGCATGGTGCCTGACAGTTCTCTTTACTGAGTGGGAAACACCTGAAGACAGTTCTTTAATGCAAATTACTGGCAGACAGCTAAGATTAGCCAAAATGAAATTTATTATTTAGCCATTTAGTTCTATAAGAAAGTATCCTCTATATAAGATACATGAAGAGCTATAAACTTCATTTTAGAAATGCACACTCTAGGCCAGGCCGTGGTTGGGCATGCCTTTAATCCCAGCACTTGGGAAGCAGGAAGGTAGATCACTGTGAGTCTGAGGTCAGCCATATCTACAGAGCTAGATCCAGGACATCTAGGACTGTTACACAGAGAAACTCTGTCTCAAAAAATAAAACATTTGCATACTCCATATGTATCTAATTGTACTAGTTAAAGGAAACAGATCTGGAATTACTTGGATGTTATTCCAAGAAGACTTGAAATACCATGATTCAATAGTCAACCACAACACAACTTGCCAACGTTGTTTTTCAAGTGTCAAATTAAAAGGTTCAAACTCAAAGTGCCTAGTAGACCTAACTTGTGTCTTTGAACATTTTGCCCAATGTAAACTTTAATCATAATCAATTATTAAGTTGTACAATTATTAGATGATACATTGTATAATTCTTTTTTTGCAACAGGTTCTTATTTAGCTCAAGCTAACTTCTAATTTGCTATGTAACCAAAGATGACCTTAAGCTGATCCTCCTGCTTCCACTTCTGGAGCGCTGGGGTTGCTCGCATGCATTGTCATGGCTGGTTTTATGCAATGCTGAGTATAAACCCAGGGCATTGCGCATGCTGGAAAAGCATGCTACCAGGTGAGCTACACTAACAGTACCTGTGCATACATTTCAAAAACGCACTGTTGGCTTTGTGTTGGGTTTGCTTTGAGGCACTCATTACTTTGTCTGTGTCCAGGGCTAAGTCAACTTCCTCGGTGTTAAGGATGTACAGAGCATCTTGGAAAAGGGCTTCCAGGAAAATAGTGTTTGAATATTTGAATCAAAAACTAAAGATACAATGAACAACCAAGAAGATGACCTGGAAATGAGTGTTAACAGGTAAGAAGAATATAGAAAGAAATGTAGATAGGAAATCACTGTATGAACCCCGGAATTTAAGTATTTAAACCAAGAGAAAGAAACTGCATTTGTCCTGAGAGACACAGGAAGACACAGAAGTTACAAGACCCACCTAGAATATCTGATTTGTTCTGTTTTCAGAAATACTGTAGTTCTTCATCTTGACTCTGCCTAAAAGTGCAGAAAACCACTACAAGGCCATGTATAGTGGTGATTGTAAAGTTAGAAGGCTCAGGACAGATTTAAGACGGATATAGGTTTATGACTCAGTTTGGTTTCGATGACTGACTTAATATGTGCAGAAAGAGAAATACTAATCAGAGGTACTTTGTATCCAACTAATGTCTCCACCCACAGTATAACTGTTTCCTAGGAATTCAATGCTATAAGTATTATTGTCACAATTATTCATTACCTGATCAATTATAATGAATCATAATTCAATGATTCATTTTCTTTAAGATACTCTTTATACTCCTTTATTTTTTCCAGCTCCTGCCTTTCTGGATCAACTTTACTGTATTGACCTTAATTTGGGTCAATGTCCACATTGCTTGAATGAGTGGAGTAGTATCCTTAGTTGACTTTCTTTTACAATAGAACATAATTAAATACAGAAATAATTTATCCTAGCAAAATTTGAAGGGAAAATATTTTCTTGTCAACTTCCTAGCATCTTGAAATTATATTAAGTATAGTACAAAACTTTGCTATGTAAGTCAATAGAACAGTATTTACAAGTACATTTATTGCATATGAATATACTGTAGTCAATAAAATTAGCATTTTTTCTCACTTTTCAATTAAATTAGACTTGTGTTATCTGAAGTTCTGAAGATGATGGGAACGGAACCATGGGCCTGTTCTTATTATTCTAAAGACAATTATTTTCAAGAAATATGTCACTCATTTTTGGTATTTCATTCTAAGTAATAAATTTTCACACTTGGAAATAAATCTAAAGCCTACATGTATAAAACTGGGCTAAATTATGGACTCATTTATTTACTTTCCAATTCTACCTTTAAAATGTGTATGAAGTCTGGATCTATGACATTTGCTCATTCTTGTCCATCAAACACATTAGACAAATAAAACTTAATGATGCATCGTATTCATATTTATGAACAAATAAAAGTCTGGAAAAAATAAACTACTCTTATGGATATATACACACATGGACACATCATCAAAATTCCCATAATGCTCAATAAATGAAATCATTCACAATTCAGGTATAAAATGATGTTGCCTGCCAATACCAGCAAGATTCACTTTCCATACACAGATTTTACAAGTGCATAGCAATAGAAATATGTTCCTGTGCAGCCCCATACAACATGTATATACCTCTGATTCAGCATGTGTGCATCTGTCACCTGGCCTTTCTTGATGAAGAGAGAAGCTTAGCTGATAGTAGTTAATGGGAAATACAAAGGGCAATCCTTAATGGACAAAGAGCCTCTTCTGACCAGGAGTCTGCCCATTTCATCCCAGTGGTGCAGCTGTTAGTTTGACATTGACATTCATGTAAGTTAGACACCAAAAGAGAATTTCCATAAAAAACGTGAGCTGGCTTTGTTAAGTAAAACAGGTTCTTTTTCCTTTACAGTCCAACAAAGTGGTACTAATCATCAAACTCATATGCCATCCTAGAACCTTCATTCAGTGACTGATGGAATCAGAGGCAGACACCCACAGCTAAACAATGAACTCAACTCCTGGAACCCAGTGACAGGGAGGGAGGAGAGATGAGCAAAGAGGTCAAGACCGGGCTGGTGAAACCCACAGAGACAGTTGACTTGAACTAGGGGGGAGATCTTGGACCCCAGACTGATGGCTGAGAGGCCAGCATGGGATTGATCCAGACACCCTGAATGTGGGTATCAGTGAGAAAGCCTAGAAAATCTGTGGGGCCTTGGGTAGCAGAACAGTATTTATCCATGGCATACAAATGGACTTTGGGTGCTCATCCGCAATGAAGGATGCTCTTTCAGCCTGGACACATTGGAGAGGGTCTAGGCCCTGCCCTGGATGAAATGACAGATTCTGGAGATTCCCCCATGGAGGGCCTCACCCTCTCTAGGGAACAGAGTTGGGACTGGGTGGGGGGCTGGGGGATTGGGGGGGTATGGGGGAGGAGTGGTGGGAGAGGGAGCTGGGATTGACATGTGAAACAAGCTTGTTTCTAATTTAAATAAAACAATAAAAAATTAATATTGGAAAAGCAAGTCAATAAAAAAGAAAGGTTCTTCCCAAACCCCATCCCTTTATATATTGGTATCTGAAGGAAGCTTGTTCACATGCTGTGACATTTTATCCACTTTACATTTGAAAGTTTTGATCAGTATTTTCTAAGTACAAAGATTATCTAATAGATGAACTATATTACCCACAGAGTAAGGTGATTTGACTCAAGTTGGAGGATGTGGTTTCCGTGTGTGTAACGTCTGTGTGTGTGTGTGAAGTGAGGGCATATCCATGATGCACCCACATGTGCAGGTCAAAGAGACTAGAGGACAATTTGTAGGAGTTGGTTCTCCCTCTACCATGTGGAACGAGACCCTGAATTCAGGTCTATTGACTTGAGAGCAGGGTCTTTTAATCACTGAGCATTCCATCCTTCTTACTAGACAGAATGTGTGTGAAAGCTGTCTGGGAAATGTGAATTTTGAAAAGCGGTAAAAAATTCATGGATGCTGTTGGCAGTTATTTTACTAGGTACTAGGAGCTTGATGATGAAAGCAAAGAGAGATGCAACCTCTTCATTCAGGAAGCTTACACATTTCCCAGAGCTCTATCATTTAGAGATATGTTCTCATGTCCATCAAGACATTAGTATGGAGGTGGTTAAACAAGAATAGATTTTATTGTGTATCCTTTTTTCATTAATTGATTTAATGCCAAGGTTTATTTTATCAAATAATTTGTTCTTGCAAATATATTGACATTAATATCCACTGCATACACATGTCTTATGTGGTTTATCGCCAGTCCTGCACCCTGCTTGGAGGGTATACTCAGAACACATTATTTCACCATTTTGCAATGTATAGATTATTAGGTAATACTGTTACCTTTTCTAATATGAAAGCTGTAACCCAGAGAGATTAGCAAACTTAATGTTTTCATTCACCAGCCAGAGAGGTTTGATTCCTCCTATTTTGGTTTTGTTGTCTTTTGTTTTTTTGAACTTACTTTTTCTCACTGTTGTGGGCTGAATGTATTTACTTCTTTCACACAAGCAGGAAAAATCCTGTTGGGATAATGTTAGTCTTAAAATCAATAAATGGAAACTGTATCCCAAAGAATTATTCTTCAAACTTTACTAAAAATCAATGATCATTTTGGTCTGGTGAACTTCTATTCACCCTTCAAAGGCCAGCTCAGAGATGACCTCCTCTGTCCTAGTAAATCACTGGCTACAATGTGTATCCAACTGCATTTCAGTTCACATCAAGTTGAAATATAATTCCTTCTTTATCTGTTTCCTCTATGGTAACTTGAGTTTCAGATTTTCTGAGTGTGTGTTTTCCTTTGGGTCCAAGATTTGGAATACAGTAATATTTTCAGATGTGTCTGTATTCTGTAGAGATTGATGAAGAATGAAGATCTTAACAAACCATAGCACCAGCAGACATATGAACAAGAGTCCAAATTAATCTTTAAAGCTTTCTTGTCATTTGGTCCATTCTTTGTTATTATGACATGGCATCCTAATATTTTGTTGAAATTCTATTCAACTTTGAAATAAGCTGCTGGAATAATTTTTCCAAAATTTAGGTTACTTTTATATTACTTGTCTGTTTATAACACACTTTTTTCTTTGAACTATTTCATTCACCTTGTCATTTCATATCAATATATATATGACAAGGTGAATTAAGGCTTGTGTAATCCTAAACTTGACTAGGAAACAAGGCCTACTGTGAGTCAATTCTATTACGTACCTTCTAAAAAAACCAAGCAGCTCTAGTACAGACACTGCTTCGAAAAGTCAACACTTAGGAGGGTGCCTGGAAAATAAAAGTTTCAGTCCACAGCATCACTCTTCAGCAAACTCTGTTTTCTTTATTTCCACACTAAACAAAAGAGCTAGTCATAGGTAAATTAATGTAGTGAACACAGGGGAGATGTGCCTTGGAATCAGAGCCAGACTCTGAATAACATATCAGGAATGTACTTAAAGCCCGTACCAGCTCGTGACCAGGTCTGTTCTCTGTCTTGGCTCCTGATTTCTGGACAAGCTGCAGGAGCTATGAGAAAAACTTTCAGCCTGACAAGCACTCACGACTAGGAAAGCTCCTGTTTTAATGCAGCCCAGATGTGATCGCTAATGAAAGCATCACGGTGCTGTAGCTGCTGCAGTCGGTGCGAGCATTTGAGAAAGACTTTCATGTTCCTTCTTACAATTATGCTTGACCTGTGTTGGTGCAAAATTTTAAGATAGATTCCAAAAAACAATTTATACCCCTCCTCTTATCATCTGAACACTGCACCGAGCTAGATGTGATCAAGAGGAAAACTCTGTGTATGCAACACACAAATGTGTTTAATATTCGGACAGAGTGCCTGATCCAATGATTCTCCAAAAGCTAAGTTTCAAGAATATAGAGTAGAAAATATTAAGCCAACCAGAACACCAAGCCTCACACTACAGGCTAAATTATTTACAAGTACATTTCTTATTTACTCTGACTTGCATGTTATCATAATTTCTGTAAGGCATCTATGTAGATGTGTATATCTTATATTTTTATGTTAGTTTTAAAAGGTTTAGACATAAAATAAATGTGACTGCTAACACAAAACAACAAAAAACAAAATCTTAGGAGGAAAATCCCACAAGAATTATCTGTCTTATTCCTTTAATATTTCAGAAGCATGCTTTTATGGCATCTAAGTGCCAACCTGACTTCATCTCAGTATAGAAATACTGTTTCTCAATTGATTGCTATTTCCATCGATAAATCGAAAAATGGATGATATTTGGGGAAAATGAGGAGATCTGATTATTTTAAAGATGTCTTTGTTTATTGTATTGAAAGTACTCTGTACTGGGAGACAGCCAGTGGAAGACAAGGAAAGCACATTTTACATATTCATTAAAACATTTCCTAACCATACACCTTTCTAGTGAAAGAACAACTCCCATTAAACGCATAGACTATTTTAAGCTGTAACAGGAAGTTATTTCCTAAGAGGAGCAAGAAAAAGCAAGAGGGAAGAAGCAGATGATTGAAAGGTATTAAATGATGCTGTTGGAGAGCAGGAAGTGCAGGTTATTATTTGCTAACGGATTATTCAGAATGGATTTCATCATTCTTGTTACAAATGTGTTTTTTGACACTTTAATTATGAAGGAACTATTGTGAAACGCAATATGAACAGAAGATGCTATAAGTTTAAGTAAAAATGTTATTACTTCCTCATTTTACCAAATTCACAACCACACTGGAATTAAACAGCATTTCCATTCTGCAGAAAGAAATGCTTACTGCAAAAATGGAACTCATGTGGATCTGGTGACATTTTAATCATTTTATTTTATACAGTATTTAGAAATCATGGAAGTGAAATGCAGAAAGCTTTACAATTTAATGCACATATATGCACATATAGTACTGCATATATACAGCACACTGTAACATGCAATAAAAATGCCTGGCTGCTATTTAGTGAAAAATCTCTCTGTTACTATTCAGTGAAAAAATAACTCATTAAAGTCTTCTGAATGGGTGACAGATGTTGGTGTCCGAGGATCTCAGGACTCGGTTAAGCTCCTCACTCAGCTGGTTTACCTCCTCTACCAACAAACCCCCAATTCACTAATGAACATCTTGGTTTGTTATTTATCTGGGCACACTGACTTTAGCACAATCAACCAATCAGCCTGGTGACCATGATTTATACATATAACCTACAAATCATTTTTACAAGATATGCCTGCTATGTTTTGATGTGTTGATAAATTTATCAGAAAATATACTGACATGTGAGGGCCCTGAGAACAATGCATTATGTTCTGAAAAAATCTTCAGAGAACTCTCACCCTGAGCTGAATGTGGGCAATGGAATTTCTCTGCTTGAAAAGTCCAGTTTTGTTTTCAGGAGTGCAGATAGGGCTATAACAGAAACTATGAGCCTAAAAGATTGACACTTTAACTGGTAGAAGTGTGCTGCTGAATTAGAAGATTGTTGTTTTGAAGGGTGACTTTTATAAGATTTTGTAAAATCACAAATAGAAATAAAATCCTAAAATTTTAAAGAATATTAAAAGTTTACATGCTCACCATTTAGTTAAAAATTCAAAAGGTTTCACTTTAAGATAAAAGTGTATTAAAAACAAATACTTGTCTTCAATACATTCCTGTATGTTGCCCCCAAAGAGAAGAGTGGTGAGTGCCCCTCCTGTCTTATCACAAGTTTGATTATTTTGAATGTAAACATATCTTACCAGACAGAGCATGGCAGTTCTCAGTGTCAGAGCATCCCACTGCAGACCTCGGCATATCAATAGACATGTTGATTGCATGAGCTGACTTTATTTACTTCCAGACAAGTTAGGAAAACATTTGGCTAGAATTTACTTTGCTGAAGAAAAAAGGCTATTTTTGCTTCCATTCTAGGAAAAAGAACTAGGTTTAAAAAGTAAGATCACTCTATTGAGTAAGTTTGATTTATTGTAATATTGGCCAAGTTGTCTATGTATTGTAGCTCTTAATAGAATTATTTTATTAAAAAGTCCATGCACTTGAGGGAGATGGACATTGTGATAATTGACCTCTTCCTACCATTTGTAAAGGAATAATAGTTATAATAATAGCAAATTATTGCATGATATATTATTCAATATTGCAAAACATATGTGAAAAACTACCCATTTTACTTAGCTTGCACCTGTAGAGATTTTGTGTTTAAGTCTTGTGTGTCACAAAGATTTACAGTTTCAGCTGTCAGGAGCCATGTACCAACCCAGAGTCTATATAAATCTCTGGTTATAGGTGATTCATTCATTAGTTTTCTTTAACTTGGAGTTTCAAAATATAAGTTTTAAAATTTAACATATGTGTAATCAAATATACATCTCACAAAAATTAACCTGTTTGGGTAGAGCAGGTAGGAGGGGAAACCGAATAATAAGACATTTTTATTTTTAAAAAAGAAAAATGAAAATGTTCATTTTGAGAGATTATAAAAAAATTCCAGTTCTTTGTTTGTTTGTTTTTAACAAATGAAAGTATAATTCAAAGCTGGTTTGCCTCTGTAATCCCTTTTGTATAGTTAGAAATTAGTGATGCATATGGTTGTGAAATTCAAATGTAATGCAAAATACTTTCTACATCTCAATCATTTGAATTCATATTTAATGTATTGAGGAATTAGCATAAGTGGACTGCTTCCAAAGACATACATATCATACATGAAAATGGCATAAAATTCAATTTCCTTGGCTTTGTCTTACATCAGTTAAGCTTTCTCAGAGCATTTTCACTATGGCGAGCAGCAGTATTGCTTGTCGTTTCCAAGAGACTCAAGGGCCTTCTACCTTGCTCTGCCATATACAGTGTGTAGCTCTCACAGAAGATGCCCCTTCAGCAACTACACTTCTACAATGCAATACATGGGGAAACATAATTACATTTAATAGAAGCTGCCTCTGCTTGCAAGACACACTTGATTTAAAGCCACTCACAATTTAAAGCTGCAGGGAGATGTAATTAAATTTTATAAAAGCTTCAGCTTTTAAATGAAGACACATGATCTGTGCGCATGTGTGTGAACATGTATGCATAAGCAGTCAAAAGGGGAAATTTCAAATTCTGATTTTCTACAATTGTTTATTTCATAATTCAAAATACAAAGCATAATTGTTCAGATGATGCAGGGATTGCTTCTATTCAGGTAATAGGTCCAGCTGTAAAAGCATATAGAGATGACGACTCTTACATTACAATATTCCAATAGCAGCTTATTGACCGAATTGACTAACATTATTCAATGCACATTTTACTATTATTGAGACATATCTGTTCTATATCTGGCTGCATATACTTATTGCCTTTACATCAATGGAGAAGTGCTTTGATAAATCACACATATGTAGGGTTTTTATTACTGTATACTCAAAGGGCTTAGTAAAATGATACATTGCTATTTTAAATAACCAAAAAAGGAAGCTTACATGCTTGCATTAACTTAACAGCTGGAATCACTATATTCCCAATTCCTTTGACATATTTTAAAATAGTGATTATTAATGAATTTATAAAATCCAATTGAATATGTGATTTCCTATACAATACGAGGAGAATCAAGACAAAAATCTATCATAAACCACCTCTTACTCAAACTATTTATGGTTATGTAAACTGTTAACTTTTTTAATTTGATTCGTTTAAAATTTTTACTGCAAGGAAAAGCAATATCAATTAATACTCTTAAGGTCATTGAGTAAACATCTACTATTCAGAAACAAAGCCTCTTTTGTGGATGATACCTTTGAAGAAGCCCCTGTGGAAGCTCTTTAGACTGACCTCATTCCTTTAATGTCTGCTTGATGCCTTAGAGAAGATACATTCTGTTGTGACCCCCCTTGAACTTTAGAACTGGCTCAATAAAGCACAGAAAGAGCAAAAGTTTCAGAAGCGAATGGTCTTTAAAGTGGAAGCCTCCTCAGGGCTGTAAGTGATGCCTGTACTGTGGGAACAAGGCCAAAGAAAGTTCTGCACCATCAATTATCCACTTAGAGCTCTACCCTGCCCCCAGTGCAGAACTTTCTGGACTGGACATGGTTCTCATGCCCCAAGCCATATGCTATTAGCCTACCTCCAGCCCCACTCCCAGCTTCCAAGCTCCCACCCTCCCTGCTTTGTCATTCAGGCATATGAAACTATGTAAACTGTGTGGGGCAGCTTCTCAGCTAAACAATTCGACCCTTGTTGTCTGACTGAAACCCCCATAAAGGAATCACACGATGTGTCTGAAGTTAGAGCTGTGGGAATCTTCATGCTGGCCTAAATTTGTAGCAAATTTGTTTTGAAATTTACTGTTACTCTGGAATAAAATAATACATTGTTTATCTAATATATAATTTTAGATCATAAAATCCTTGTTGACTTCTCTGCTTTTGATTTTAATTGTTTTTCTTTACTACAAATTCCTTGGCATAATCATTGTAAGGTATATTCTATAATGCTACTTACATGATTTATGGTTCAAACTACAGAGAATATTCAGAAAAACATTGGCTAAAAACAAACTGTACTTCAAATACATTTTTCCCTTTGTAGAAAGGAGCAAGACAATAATGTTGTTGTTGTTTCTTTTAACTCAATGCTAACAACTCATGTTGGTTCCTCCACTGCATGAGGTGTTTACTGAATCTGAATATTGTAGAAATGTTAGCAGATATGATCTAGGGTAATGGAATAATAGGAACACTGTTGTTTGATGCATTTTATATGTATTTTAACTTTCATGAATGTCTATTATATTCATTAGCAGAAAATATATTCATGTAAATATTCATACTTAGTATTTTGTAAGTAAAAGAATTATTTTAGGTAAATTATCCTTATGACAAATGTTTGGGGAATCCTTAAAGCTGTTGTGTCATAATATCTATCATCTAGGATTGATAGAGGGTACTTAGATTTTTTCTTCTACCTGTTTTCTATGTGTAAATTACACCAGACTAAGTACTAGATAATTTTCATAATATATTTTCTAAAAACGTAAATGGATTGTCTATTTAAATGTAAATTATCAGGACTGTTTGTGATTTAAAATTCTCATGTAGCCTTTATTAATTCTATGACTGATTACTGGTTGTCTGAATCTTGAGAAATTCTTATTTGGCACCCTTGCATCTGGTTGTGTTTGAAAATAAAAGAGGCTTAGTTCTCATCTTTAAAGACTGATTCAAATGCTTTCATGCATTCTTGTACAAGTTTCCACAATTACTATGGATACATGATTTTAAAATGTTCATAAACACACCAAGAACATGGGTTGTATTTTTTCATTCTTTTATTTTTTACATGACATACTACCTGCCTTCAGATTGTTTGGTGAGTTATTGTTTATCATTTATTAAAGCTTGCCTGTGTATTCAGAAAGCAAAGTCAGCCACAAGCCATAGAAGCCAGGCACACACCTTTAATCCCACCAGCCAGAAGCTAGGAGGTGGGGGTACACATCTTTAATCCTAGAATTTAGTATTAAGAAGTAGACGGATCTCTGTGTGCCCAAGGCCACCCAGGGATACACAAGAGTGAATCAGTCTAAAAGACAATTATAGATGACACCTTTAATCCCAACATTAGGGAAGTACATAAGACAGAAGGAAGGTCTCAGAGAGGCATTCATTCTCCAGCCATGCTGAGAAGAGGCAGCAATTTGAGATTTGATGAAGAGCTCATTCATTGATCAGCCCTTTTAGCCTGAGCTTGAGGTGAAAGCTAGAGGTCAGCTGCTTTTCTTTTCTGATATTCAGCTTGAACCTTCAACCCTAATATCAGTCTCCAGGGCATTTATTTATTTTTCTTGTGTTATGAGACTGTGCTGATGTTTTATTTGATTAAATATTGAACACTAGATATGTGATGATTTTGACATGTACCATGATTTACTCTGGTAAATACACTCATTTTCTGAGAAATACATCATCCATAGTCATCTTTATAGGCACTGAGTCTTTGAGAAAATGATTTTAAAGTCATACTAATGAGTGTAAAGGCAAACCAATGTGAAGATATAAATACCAGATAAAGCCTGATGGAAAATGAATTTGAGCAATCAAGACACCTGAAATCAGTGCAGAAGAAAAAGGAGCTCAGATGTCCATGGAGAATGAATCTGGTGGCCCTCAGTTTCTGATGGCACTTGCTGTCAGAAGGCAGTGGAACAACTTTTTTTTTTAATTCTTCTCTCATATAATACAGCCCAACTGCAGTCTCTACTCTCTCCACTCCTCCCAGTCACCCTCCCCCAGATATTTTGGTCCTCCATTTCACTTTAGAAAGCAGCAGGCCTTTTAGTAAAATCAACCAAACATGGCATAACAAGTTACTATAAGTCTGGCACAAACCTTCATATCAAGGGTCCCCAAAGCAGGCAAAAGAATCAGAGACACCCTCGATCCCACTGTTAGGAGTCCAACAAAAATCCCCAACCTAAACAACCACAACATATATACAGAGGACCTAGCTCAGACCCATGTCGTATCCATGATTACTGCTTCAGTCTCTGTGAGCACTTGTTAGCCCTGCTTAGATGATTCTGTGAAATGTGATCTACTGGTGTCCTCAACCCCTCTGGCTCCTACAATTCTTCCTCACTGTCTTCTCTTAGATTCCCTGAGCTCAACCTAATTCTTGGCTCTGGGTCTCTGCATATGCTCCCATAAGTTGCTGGATGAAGCTTCTCTGATAACAGTTGGGCTAGGCACTTGTCTGTGAGTATATTATTAGGAATAATTTCTCTGACTTATTTTATGCCAGTCATAGTTGACTCTATCCTATGCCTCTGAGCCTTCTAGCACCCTCTACTTATGGGCCTCAGATTATATCAGTCACTCATTAGTTAACTACTCCCAAAAGTTCTGAGCCATCTTGCCCCAGCACATCTTGCAGGCAGGATAGGTTTTAGATCAAAGGTTGTGGATGGGTTGGTGTCCCAGTTTCACTGCTAGAAGTCTTGCTTGGTTACAAAAGGTGACTGGTTCAGGTTTGCATCATCCATTACTAGAAGTCCTTGCTGGGTCACCCTCAGAGTTATCAGGAAGTGTCCACTGCACTACTTTTCTAAATCACACCCTAAGTGTTCCCCAATTCCAGTTGTCTTCTAATACCCTCTCCCTTACATGATCCCTCCTGTTGCCATCATCAAAGCCCCTCGTTCACTTGCAAATTTACTCTAGTTTCCCTTCCCATCAAGATCCAGACATCCTCCCTAGAGTCCTCCTTGTTACTTAGCACCTTGGGCTTTATGGATTGTAGTGTGAATACAATTTATGCAACAGCTAATATCTACATATAAGTAAGTGCAAAACATGCTTGTCTTTCTGGGTCTAGGTTGCCTTGCCAAGGATGATTTTTTTTCTAGTTCCATCCATTTACCTGCAAATTTCATGATGTCATTTTTAACGGCTTAGTAATACTACATTGTACCACATTTTCTTTATCAATTCTTCAGTTGAGGGGCACTGAAATGTAAGGACAAAAGGATACAAGTTAAGATGGTGTACCCAGCCAAGTTGTCACGGGGGGGGGGGGGGAGTCATGGTTTAGAAGGGATGGGGCATCGTAACTGGAATGGAAGGGAAATAAGAGAAGGTGAGAGAATGATAGTAATCAAAATGGACTATATCTGTATTAGAAGTTACCAAAGAACAAATTTAATTAAAGGTGAAAGGAAGTTTACTAATGAAATTTTTTCCTAAAAATATTCATACATGTACTTAACAAAAGAATGCAATAAGATAGAAATAAAGTTGATGATTTAGTTTTAAAGAAAATAACAATAAAACATAGTATTATACCTAAATAAGATGGTGAAATTCCATATCCCATAGCAAGAACTGTACCTATGAACAGGATTTGATGAAATATGTTTTCTCTTCTTTTTCTCTTTTTCCAAATTTTCTACAAGAGAAATATTTGATATATTTTTAAAAAGTTTTACATCTGTTTCTATTAGTTTGTTTATATGATAAATTACCCTGACACATTTTTTTATGCTAAACCTTCCCTGCATCTCTGGGTGGAAGCCCACTTGGTCATAGTGGAGAATCATTTTGATGTGTTCTTAGATTTGGTTTGTTAATATTTTATTGAGTATTTTTACATTGGTGTTCAAGAGGGAAACTGGTCTGCAATTCTCTTTGTGGAGTACTTTTGTGGTTTGGGTATTAGAGTAACTGTGGCCTCATAAAAATAATTTGTCAATGTTCCTTCTATTTTTATTTTGTGGAGTAATTTGAGGCATATTGGTATTAGCTCTTTGAAAATCTGGTAGAATTCTGCACTGAAACCATCTGGCCACAGGCTTTTGTTTTTTGCTTTTTTGTTTTTGGTTGAGAGACTTTTAATGACTGCTTCTATTTACTTAGGAGTTATAGATCTGTTTTAATTGTTTATCTGATCTTAGTTTAATTTTGATATGTGATAACTATCCAAAAATTTATGAATTTATTTTATATTTTCCAATTTTGTGGAGTACAATTTGTGAAGTATGACATAATGATTCTCTGGATTTCCTCAGTGTCTTTTGTTTTGCCCCCTTTTTGTTTCTGATTTTGTTAATTTGGATATTTTCTCTCAGTCTTTTATTTAGCTAGGATAACGGTTTGAGTAACTCATTGTTTTTCTCAAAGAACCAAATCTCTGTTTCATTTTTTTGTTTCATTCTCTGTGGTTCTATTTTATTGATTTTAGTCCTCAGTTTGATTTAATGTGTTTGCTTCTTTTTGTTCTATAGCTTTCACATGTGCTGATAAGTTGGTAGTGTGAAATTTCTCCACATTGTTTACGGAGGCACTTAGAACTATGAACTTTCTTTTTAGCATTGCTTTCTGTGTGTCCCATAAGTTTGGGTATGTTGTGGATTCATTTTCACTGAATTCTACAGTCTTTAGTTTATTTATTTCTTCCTTGACACAATGGTGATTCAGTTGAGAGTTGTTCTGTTTCTATGAGTTTGTAGGTTTTCTGTAGTTTGTACTGATGTTGAACACCAACTTGAATCCACAGTGATCTGATAAGAAACTGGGAGTTATTCCACTTTTTTTTTTGTATCTGTTAATACTTGCTTTGTGACTCAGTATGTGGTCAGTTTTGGAGAAGGTTCCATGAGGTACTGAGAAGAAAGTATTTTATTTGGTGTTTATGTGAAATGTTCTGTAGATATCAGTTAGGTCCATTTGAGGCATAAAATCTGTTCTGTTATTTCTCTGTTTAGTTTCTGCCTGAACGACCTGTCCATTGGTGAAAGTGGGATGTTAAAGTCTCCTACTATTACTGCGTAGAATTCAATATGTGTTCTAAGCTATAGTACCAATTCTTTTACAAATGTTTGTGCCCTTGGATTTGGGGTATACATGTTTAGAACTGAGACATAGTTTTGGTGGATTTTTCCTTTGATGAATATTAAATGTCTTTCTCCATCTCTCTTGTTTAATTTTGGTTTGAAGTATATTTTATTAGACATTTGGGTAGCTATACCAGCTTGATTCTTAGGCCTGTTTGACTGAAAATCTTTTTCAAATTCCTTACTCTCAAGGGTGGGCTGGAGGTGGGTGGGCATGGAACTTGAGGGATCAGGTTGGGGGTATAAGTCAAGGGAGAGAGTGCTTAAAGAAATGACAGGAAAGGGTCAGCTTTACCTGGTAGAAGCCTGATACAATGGAACTCCAGGAGTCTACAATGATGGCCTCTGTTAAGACTCCTGGCAGCAATGGATGAGCAGTTTGAACTGGCCATCATCTGTGATCAGATTGGTGACTCCAGTTTTCAGTGGAAAACCTTCCTCCAGTGACAGATGGAGGCAGATTCAGAGACCTGTGGCCAATCACTGTGCTGAACTCAAGGAGTCCTGCTGAAGAGAGGGAGGCAGGATGGTAGGAGCCAGGGTGATCAGGGACATGGCAGGAAAATCCACAGAAACTGCTAACCTGTGTCATGGGAACTCAGAGTCTGATCAGCAAGCAGTAAACCTATGTGGGACTGTTTAGGCCCACTGAGTATGTGTGACAGTTGTGTAGTTTAGTCTATTTGTGGGAGTCCTGACAATGCAAGCAGGGCTGTCCCAGTGCTTTGGCTGACACTTGAGAACCTAGTCCTCCAGCTGCATTGCTTTGGCCAGACTGAATGCAGGGGTGGGAGTGGCTTGGTCGTAAGACAGCTTGATATGCCATGCTTTGCTGATGCCTATGGGAGGCCTGGCCCTTTCTGAGCAAATACAAAGGAGGGGTGGACTGAGGTGGGAGTGGGGAGCAGGAGGGATGATCAGGTGGGAAAGGAGGGAGCAGAGACTGTGGTCAGGGTGTAAAATAAATAAAATATTTAAAGTTTAAAGTTGTATGTGTACTGTGCTTGCATGTATTTCTATGCTCCATGTTCATGCCTGGTGCCCATGGATAACAGAAGAAGGCACTGGACCATCTTAAGATGGAGTTACAAATGGGTATGGGATACCATGTGGGTTCTAGGAATCAAACCAGGTTTTATAAAGATCACCCAATGCTCTTAACTGCTGAGTCATCTCTCCAGCCCCTAGAAATAGCTTTAACAATAAATAAATAATCCATGCTGCTCAAAAGCACCTTTTAAAATGGGAGAAAATATTCACAGACCATATCTGATATGTGGTTAGAACGCAAAATACACAAAAACCTTTAGTATTCAGTAGCCCAACAACAAACAACCTGGAATTTTAAAATGGATGAAGGATCTGAGTAGACAGTCCCTCTAGTAAATCATAAAATAGGCCACCAGATACATAGAAAACTCTTCTGTACCTCTAATTTCTATAGAATACAGAGAAATACCACATTAAAATGCCACCTCAGCCTTGTGGGAGCAACTATCATGTTCAAAGATCATGGCATGCATTTGAGTGAATCTGGAGAAACTGGAACCCTTATAATATAGTCCAGCAATCCTACTTCCATATACATTGAAAGCAGCTGAAACAGATCTCAAAGAGATGTTTGATCTCCTATGTTCACTGCAGCATTTACTTAATATAGTTAAGATAGGGAAGCATGATAAATGCATATGTTCATGTGAATTGATAAATGGCATATTATATAAGTGTAATGCAGTGCTGTTCAGTCTTTTAAAGAATGATAGTCTGTCATGTGTGACAAAATGGATGACCCTCAAGAACATCATGATTAACCTAAGTCACATACAGAAGAACTGCATGATGTCATTGTTTTGGTAAGCTCAAGATAGTCAAATTTGTAGACAAAGAATCCAATGCTAGTTCCAGAGGCGTGGGAAAAGGCTAGTAGGCAAGCCTTGGCTGAAGAGTACGAGCTTTCAGTGAAGGATGATGAATAATGAAGAGAGCTACTGTATAATGTTGTACCTAAGTGAAACAATAGTTTGCTGAGGAGGAAGGCAGGTGGAATGTTCAAAATGATGGGCAAATTCTTGGTATAAATTGATCACTTCACAATTACAGCTTTTTCTCCAAATATACCAACTTGTATATGGTACATATATATTTTTTTACCTATCAATTATGTCTCAGTAAATAAAATATTTTATCCATTTTTGAGGGAGCAGAATGATGAAATACATTTAGATAGTAATTTCTACTTTACCTCATAAAGAGAAGCAGAAATTGCTAGGTCTTCTTAATTTAAAGTTTTCTTTCTGACCTTGTATAGGGAGGGATTCTCAGTCACATTCCTTGGTTTAAAGATTAGAATACACAGCACCTCAAGTCAGATCACTGATAGCTTTCTTCACTACCTCTATTTATTGTTGCAGTGCATACAGTGCTATTCTTGACCCCCTCAACTTTCAATGTCTCTTCAGCCATGGAATCTCCCACATGCAGAGAGGATCCCTTGCATTCAAGGATGCCTTGAAGATAAGGTAGAGAATGTATATTCATCATCAGGGAGGGTAATAGTGATGAAGGGTTTGTGTGACAGGATTATAGGGAAAACAGAAGAGAAGGAAAGTAGGTTAAAAATGCAACAACTTTACAGAAAGAGAATAGATTTAGTCACCTTTCAATTACTATATAAGATGCCTGCGGTAGTTAATTATAAAATGCAAATATTTATCTTGCAAGGGCAACAGAGTCCCACATTCCACTTAAAGAACACACCTCTAATGCCCCAAAGGCCTCCCAATAGGCCCCATCTCCTACAGAGTACATTCTGTCTAAATAGAGTTCTCCTGTGACAAAAGCCATTACCAGTAGACCTTTGGAGTTACTTTTGTTATCAAAAGAGGACATACAAATGCAAATCAGAGTGATAAGAAGTGATAATGGCTTTCAAAGTTTATTATGACTTCTTGATGGAAGACAGTCCAAAATCCACCCAAAGCAGAGACCAAAAGATTAGACATAGATCTGGGGAGTGCCAGCCTACAATCCCATGGCCAGAGAGTCTGGGAAACAGAACCTTCATTCAATGGCTGATGGAAGCAGAGGCAAAATCCCACAGCTAAACACTGAGCTGAACTCAAGAAATCCAGTGACAGAGAGGGAGGACTGATGAGCAAAGGGGTTAAGACTGGGCTGGTTTAACCCCCAGAAACAGCTGACCTGACAAGGGTTAGCTCTTGAATCCCAGACTGATGGCTGGGAATCCAGCATGGGACTGATCCAGACTCCCTAAATGTGGCTGTCAGTAAGGAGGCCTAGGTAATTTATTGAGCCTTGGGTAGTAGATCAGTATTTATCCCAGGTATACAAAAGGACTTTGGGTACCGATCCAACAATGAGAGATGCACTCTCACCCTGGACTCTTGGGGGAGGGTCTAGGCCTTGCCCTGGATGAAATGACAGACTATGGACACCCCCATGGAGGGCCTCACCCTCCTTGGGGAAATGTGGGGATATTGGAGGGGTTGGTGGGAAGGCATGGGCTGGAGGGAGGGAAAGGGAGAAGGACCTGGAATTGACATGTGAAGCAACCTTGGTTCTAGTTTAAATTTAAATTTAAAAATAAAAATAAAGCAGATCAGTACCCATCCCAAGTATACACACTGACTTTGGACTCCCATAGAACAATGTGAGGTGCACTCTCACCCTGAACTCTTGGGGAAGGGTCTAGGCCCTGCCCTATATGAAATGACAGACTATGGACACCCCCATGGAGGGCCTCACCCTCCCTGGGGGAATGAGGGGATTACGGGGGGGGGGTTGGGGGGAGGGTACGGGAGGAGGGGAGGGAATGGGAGAGGGACCTGGACCTGACTTGTGAAGCAACCTCGTTTCTTATCTAAATTTAAACTGGAAAATAAAATATAAAAAAATAAAATAAAATAATAAAAAAGATTAGTCACAAAGTAAAATAACAAATGATACTTCAATTATCTGAAAATCCATTTTCTCTCATAGGATGTTATGTGTATTAGAAAAACACACGCTTTGTCATAAACAAGCGTGGAATGAGAATAGAAGATATTGCTTGTAGCATTTATAGTGTGGTTGAAGGGACAAGGATAATAGTGACAAAACGGGATCTTAAAATGAGACATGGATCAGGGGAGTGCCAGTCTGCAAAGTCTGCAATTCCACTAACAGAGAGTCTGTGAAACAGGAAAGAACCTAAGAGAGACATGTATGGTACCCCAGAGAAGAGCAATGAAGCAATATCTCCTGAACAGATTGGGAACATGGCAGTGGGGTGGGGGAGAGTAGGAACTGGGAAGAAGAGATGGACAGAATAGGAGGAGAGAGTAGGTCATGGGGGAACAGGAAGGATGAGTTGGGGGTAGAATAGGGGGAGAACAGGATGAGAAATACCATAATAGAGGGAGTCATAGGTTTGAAGAGAGATCTGGCACCAGTCAGACCTCTATTGATTTACAAGGATGACACCAACTGGCAAGCTAAGCCATAGTGGAGAGACCACCTTAAATGCGCATTCCTGATAATGAACTTGACAATTACCTTATATGCCATCCTAGAACCTTCATCCAGTGACTGATGGAAGCAGATGCAAACACTCACAGCTAAACACTGAACTGAACCCCTCGAACCCAGTGACAGAGAGAGAGGAGTGATGAGCAAATGGGCAAACAATAGGCTGATGAAACCAGCAGAGACAGCTGATCTGAACAAGGGGGAGCTCTTGGACACCAGACTGACAGCTGGGAGGCCAGCATGGGACTGATCCAGATCCCTTGAGTGTGAGAGTCAGTGAGGAGGCCTGGACAACCTATGGGGCCATGGGTAGTAGATCAGTATTTATCACTGTCATACAAATGGACTTAGTATGTCCATAACACAAAGAGGGATTCTCTCTCAGCCTGGACTCTTGGGGAGAGGGCCTGGACCCTGCCCTGAATGAAATGACAGACTCTGGATATCCCCCATGTGGAACGAAGTGGGAATAGGATGGGAGGCTGAGGGAATGGGGGTTACAGGAGGAGGGGAGGAAAAGGGAACTGGGATTGACATCTGAAGCAAGCTCTTTTCTAAAAAAATGTAATAAAAATAAGAATAAAAAAGTGAGTAAAGAGGCTGTGATCTGGCTGGTCAGACAGATGTTTGAAAGGAACAGCCAATTGCAATCTTGACTTCGACAGTCCCTCAGATAAATTTTGATTTAATTTAGTGCATTTCTTGACTTTCGCTGTTTCAAAAGACACTTTAAACCTCAAACACCAAAAATTTTGTTTTCACTTGTGTATCTGAAACATGCCTGGCATCTAGCTAATGTGGACTGGCCTCAGCTACAATTAACTGTATCTTCAAGCTTGAAGCTTCCATGGTACCATGGATAAACTGAGATATGGGGTATGAGCTTTATATAGCTATGGCAGAAAAGAGAATCAAACAGAGGCACCTGATGCTTTAAAGACTGAAACAGACATGGTATATGACAATTGCATGCAGAGTTGAGTGGACAAAGTCAATGTCATGTTCAAACTCAGGGACAGTTGGGCAGGGATGTAAATTTCACACCCAGAGGAAGATAAAGTGAAATGACATGGTGAAGATTAATACATGCCAACTATGTTTGTGGCATAATATTTTACTTATTGCAATCTTGAAATTTTTAATGTTTCTTAAATGAGTAACTCTACAGTTTCAGTTTATACTAGATTCAACAAATAACATATCAAGTCCTGTGTTTAAAGGCAAAGAAAAAGGAGTAAAACTCAGGACAAATAATGAATCCACCATTTGGCAAACATTTTATAGTATTGTCTTGTTCCTGACTGCAGCAAAAAGAAGCAAAACCAGACAAATAATGAACATAAATTGCTGAAGGAAGGATAGAGAGGCAGAGGATTAGAGGAAATGAGAAGCCAGAGAGAAAAGGATGAAGAACCCAAAGTAGAAGCATTTTGGAAGGTACGTGTGTGTATGCATTCATGAATGCATGTATGTGTACAGCTTGGAAGGTATGTGTGTGTATGCATTCATGAATGCGTGTATGTGTACAGCTTGGAATGTATGTGTGTGTGTGCATTCATGAATGCGTGTATGTGTACAGTTTGGAAGGTATGTGTGTAAGCATACATGCATGCATGTATATGTACAGTTTCTATTGTTGCCTACCTTGCTTTTGAGACATATTCTGTCACAGAATTTGGAAATTATTGCTACATGTTAACCAGAAAGCACTAAGGATCTACCTCTATTTGTCTCTAAACATTTGAATTACAGGTGTGGGCTACTATGTCAAGCTTTCTTGACTGTTACTGGGGAATCTCAACCTAGGTCCTCATGCTGGGAGAGCAGGAAATTTACCCCACTTATCCATCTTCCCAGCTCCTGGAAAGTAAGAGGCTTCAAGCCATAGACGAATAACTGAGACTAACAATAATTCTATGCAATCTAAGTTGATTCAAATTTTGCCAGAGCATTTAGCCCTCCACGTGATGTGATTTTTAATTGTCTGTGCTTGATAAATATAATATACCAAGGTCTTGAATTTTATTCACCCAAAAAGTATAAGATAATATTGTCAGATAAAGATTAAATCTGTTAACAACTCCATAAAAGCAATTAAGATAATATGGTTATAGAGCAAAGTTACCTTTTAATTAGGATAAAAACCATTTTATTGTTGATAATTTTAGCTGGCCAGATTTCAAACACTCTATTAGGTGATAGTCACATGCTTCATGATCGGATTATATTCTTCCACATAAACCATCCTAGAATGTTTTATAATCGTAAGAACATTGTCTGCTTAACCCATTATATTCAAGTAGCATGTCATGTCTAAATTCTACAAAATAAAATACTAAATCCTTCTTGAATCATTTTATCAGTTGCTCATTTGTTCACTCAGTCTATTGTGTGTCTACTAGCGGTCAGAAACTATGCTTCACTGTTTACTTGAATGCTACAATGAATAAAGTCCTTAAAAATGCTTTGCTAAAGCTGGGGAGGTAGCTCTATAGGATATGGGCATAAAGAATTGAGTCCTGGCACCATATGCCCTCCCAGGCACAAAATTCCATATAGGATGCATGCTCGTGTAATCCCAGCACTAGGGTGGTGGAGACAGGTAGTTCTGTGGAACTCTGTAAGCAGATAACCTAGCTAACTTTGCAATTTTCAGGCTAGTGATACATCTTTATACAAAAAAGGTTGCTGTCTCAGAAACAACTTCTGGGGTTACTATCTGGCTCCTACACATGCACCAGTATCTGCAAATATACAAAAATGTATATACCCCCAATGCCTTAGGAAGTTGCAGAGTCATAGTTATTATAACTATTGCTTATTTTTTATTATAGCACAGGATTTCCACAAAATTATTAACAATTGACAGGAGACATTATACAAATCTTCATTCAAAAGTCAGTTGTTACAAATTAAACCTTCAAGAATGTTTTATGTTACACTCCAAAATATCTAACCAATCTGATAACTGTGGCAGCTATGGGACCTTTAACACATGATTAGTTCCCCCAAGACTCTGTCCTCTTGAATGAAATAATGATCATAGGACTGGGTTGATTATTCTAAGAATGAAGTAACTCCTAATAAAAAGAACAAGTTCTCCCCATTTCCTCTCTCTGTCTCCACTGTCCATTTGCCCTTCTGCCATATTATATGGAAAAACTTGTTCCACGCTCTTGGATCTTCAGCCTTTCAAAACATAAGACTGTCAAGTTTATACTGCCTGCAAAGGGTACTGTTTATAGCTTCCATTATAACATCAGAAAGTAGATTAACACAGAGGAATGAAAAATCAAGGGTTTAGTTTTTAGTAATAGGTATTACTACTAAATATAATGATGTAGTAATAGTATCAATAGCCTGTGCTCACAATATTCTGACTGTGACTATCATTGCATATCACCTCTGGAGAAAATTGTTCCAACAATAAGGTGTTTAAGAAAGAAATTTAGTTCTTGGCATGTATTTGGGTACATAAGTACAGGACAAGGTTGATGGACACCTAGAACAGGAAAATCTTCACAAAACATCTGTCAGTAGCAGATG